>NC_080468.1:30526856-30551856 GCF_030265055.1 Doryrhamphus excisus | reverse complement strand
AACAGTCCAACTTACCAGTAGCAATAGTAACAATGAAGACATGACCCATGATAGTGAACACAATTACAGCCATACAGTTGCAGTAATTAAAATCTCACTGCTTGACATCATTTTTACTGTAATAATAGCATACCAATAGCATATAGACATCAGGGATAAGATGGTAGATTGTGTAGAGAAGCACCCATGTGCTGTGAGTGTCCATATGGAGGTGTGTACTTCTGTGTATATATTCATATATGTGTGCGTAAGCGTGCTTGTGTATGTGAATGCGAGTGTGTGAATGTGTAATTGTCACTGAGAATGACAAAAGGAGAGAGACTGCCTTCTACCACCCAGCAAACCCCGCCCCGCGCAGCCAGGTCAAGCCCCCACCGCCAGAGATCCTCCGGCCCTGTGGGTGTGGGCAAAGCCAGGGCCGACTCCCCAAGCAACTCCCCGAAGAGACCAGCAAGAGGCCATGGAGGAGCAATCCCAACCGGCAACAGGGCGCCAGCAGGCCGGAGGAGAGCCGCACCCCCGAGACCAGCGGGAGACCATACCACACTAGGGCAGAAGGGCATCGAAGGCAACACACCTGTGGGCACAGAAGCGCCCCCGCCAACCGGGAGGGAGCCCATCCACGGCCGGAGGCGCCGCCCCCCGCCCCCCACACACCCCCAGGAAGCAGAACCTGGCCCGCCCCAGGTAACCCCAGGCCTGACCACCGACATAGGACCGCCCCGGCCAGGACAGAAGAGGCCCAGGCACACTGCCCCATGGAGGACCGGGCGGTAGAGATTTAACACCCTGCGCCAGACCCCTGCAGAGCCCCCCCCCCCCCCCCCATATATCTATATGGCCATATACCCACACCCACATATATATATATATATATAATTATAATAAAACTAATCATTATTTATCTAAGTATTTAAAACAATAAATACATAAAATAATCTCAGACACACGCGCACACCCCATCCACTCAATACGCACACACGCAAGCACACACTGTGGACGTCCCCGGGTGGGGTGTCCGGGGCATCACAGGGCGGGGGACCCAGGGGTCCCAGACCCACAACCGGGCCCCGAGCCCAGGGAGGTACGGACCGCCAAGGCATAGCACCCCCAGACTACCCTCGACCATGGCATCGGGGCTACGGCAGTGTGGCAGACAAAGGAGCGGGTGAGGGGAGGAGACCCGCACATGAGCAAGCGAGGGGGCGAGCAGGCGAGTGGTGAGGTGCTCCATCGCGCCGGCCGACACCCGCCGGGCAGCTCACCCCCGTGAGGGAGAGCCATAGCTCCAAGTCATGGGGAGGCCAAGCACCAGAGCCGAGGAGTTAAGACCAGCGCAAGGCCACCGACGGACCCCACCATCCACCGGGAGGGCCGTGCTAACTCGGTCTTACTGCGAGAGACCGCCAACTCCGCCTCATTACAAAGGACCGCCAACTCCGTCTTTTACAAAGGAAAGCCCGTCAAAAGGGCTCCTTCCTCTTGCACAAGACTGCCAAGTCCGCCTTGTCACAGAAGACCGCCAGCTCTGTCTTTCTACAGAAGACTGCCAAGTTCGTCTCTTTGCTTGCCAGCGAATAGTATACACAAGGCTTTAGCACGGGGGGCAAACCTTATTGACCCGAGGGACGCACTCAGTTCTAGGGGTCAAGAACCCTTCTGGCCTCACTGCATTGGTTGCCTGTTCGCTTTAGGATTCAATCTGAGATTTTGTTGTTTCCTATTCGACCTTTTAGTTTTGGATTAAATTCAATTTGTACCTTCATTTATTGTATTTTATTTTTACCTTTTATTTTACTAGCCTGTCCAGCACTTTAGAAACTCTGTTTATAAAATGTGCTATATCAATAAAGTGGATTGGATTAATGGGCTGCATGCGGCCCCCAGGTCTCAGTTTGCCCACCCCTGCTTTAACACAAAGGGACGACGCCCTTTCACTCACACTCTGATCAAAATTGTCTTACTGCTTGTTGTCTTCTCTTCCGTCGGTATCCCGTCAACCTTCAGCTTCCAGTTGTTGAACTGAGAAGACAGCCCATCAAAGGGTTTTGTCTGCCATGGCCACGGTCTTTCTGTCTCGTCCGCTCCACAACTGGACTCCTCAGGTGTCTTGGGATCCGGCTCGAAGGACCAAGTAAAGGTCAGGTTCAAACTCCTGTGACTCTTGTAAAAACACTTAAATACAAAAGAGACAGACAACAATATTCAAAGTTTCTCGCAGCGAGGAGAGTGAAAAAACAAACCCAGTGACATGCCGCTCCACTCTAAGTATGCCATTCATGCTCCTCTCTTTTTATTTTCTTTAGGAGGTCCCTAATACATGGTCGTGCAACTCTAAGGGGAGGGGGAAGCAAGCAGTTGCACAAGCTGTACTTGTTGTCTATGTGTGTGTGTGTATGTGAGAATAATTACTTTTTGTGCATGTGTTCTTATCTTGGCCCATTTTGCATGATGAAACTTCTTCAAGGTTGCTGCTGGCATTCCCAGGCACCTGCAAGATTAGTGGTGCTGGGAGTTGCTGGTCAGCGTCTTGGAATGCTGCTTCAAAACACTCAAGACTATTGTCTATTGTCTAAGAAAACGGATATAAGGGTGATAACTTAACACTATAATAATTGAATTTACTTTTTATTCTAACATGTATGCCTTGAAAATCCTGTGGTACAGAATAAGGACAACAATCCACGATGACTTGACGTATATTCACCCTCAGGATTTATTCTTTCTCTCAGAACAATAACAGCACTTCAGATCTCATAAGATGACTACACCAACAGTTGGCCGTTTGTTTCCAGCATTATTGGTTAAACAAACATTTGAACAGCTAAACATTTGTGATGTTAAGACAATGGCTTTACATGTCAATCTAGTGACAATTTCCACAGCCAATGTATACTTTTCACATATCTTTAGTACAATACTATCAGTAACACATTTCACATATTGCAGTTAACCTGCTTAATGCTATTCACCATACATTAAGGATTGCTAGCATTAGCCGTTAGCCATTTCACATGTGCTCAAGTGCTCTACAAAACATTTATAACAAACCACTTTGCAGTCAGCTGTTTACTTTAGCAACTTCTACACTCTTTACAGTCGTTTGCATACATTATTTCTACTTTATACTAACATGTGGTACAGAATAAAGAAGACAATCCACGATGACTTGACGTATATTCACCCTCAGGATTTATTCTTCCTCTGTCGTTTTGTCACCTACTCTATACCACCATCGCTGCTAGCACCCCCTAGTGGACCTTGCGGTATTACACTCAAACGCCAACAATGGAGATTTGGTTATTTTAGACACAAACATATAAAAAATAGGAGGGTGTCTTTTTTTCTTTTACAACTGAATTTTATATGGATGACATGAACTATTACTACTCTTAAATGCTCTAACCATATTTATACATTTTAAACTGTTTTTTTGTTGTTGTTTTTTTAAACCATGTTACCTTATCTTTTATGTACCTTACACTCACACCACCCTTTTCTGCTTATAGCATGTCAACTGCCATGCAAGTCTGGAAGGCCATCAGAGAAGTAGCTAACTGCTACACTAACTGCTCTGAACGCTTCTTCAGTTTGATTAGAGAGACGCTGAACGTTATAATGCAGATAATGAATCACTTCGGTATTATGGTTAATGGAAATCAAAGGGATGATAGAAGCAAAACTGGATATAACCTGATCTATAATTTTATACTCCTCTGGGACGCCACGAGGGATACCTATGGCGTCAATGTACGTCGGGTTGGGGGTGTCTAACCAGGGTGAGGTTGACACACCTCGCCTGGTCCTCAGGGTGGCCGGTGGCACGAGGTGAGACCCTACGGAAGTAGCACTATGCACTAGGCGCTCCACATCTACTGACAATACTGTCATTGGAAGAAGGAAAGAAATCGGGGCACAAACACCAGTCATGTTCTCGGTCGGTAACCTATCTCTCACGCCGGGTCCACCGCACCACCACCAGAGGTCAGCCCTGAGTATCGGCCGGAAGAAGGCATCCATCTCGAAGGTAGAATTACACCAAGAGATATTAATGCCGGGTTGTACCAATGGGGAACCTGTGGAAACGGTAATGCACATAAATTTACCTTTCGCCACTGTGCTGCTGAATATGGGCTTACCTTTGACCTCTGTAACCTCGGGGTGCGCTATGGCGAATGGCCGACAATTAGCCGAGGCTGCTTCTGGAGCAGTGGATGTATTCATCAGGGACACTCGGCGGAAATCACAGCGGGAACTATTTGCAATAAGGGGCCCACTCCCAGGCACGCTGAACAATTTGTTTTCCTTGTTTTAGCTAGTTCCACCATCAAAAGCCAATTGTTAAACTGTCCCGAAATACCTGTCAAGAGCACAAACAAGGTGTCCACCAGGTACCCACTTATCGCCCTCAGACCCCAGCGTACCGGTTGAGTCTGCTTCGGGGTACATAAAATAAAAAAAAACATAAAATATTGCAATGGTGTCCAGTGGCCGGTTAGCTCAGTTGGTCAGAGCGTGGTGCTAATAACGCCAAGGTCACGGGTTCAACCCCCGTACTAGCCACTCTTCTTTATGTGCTCCAGGAACAACAAAAGCCCAGGGCGGCAACTTACCGGCCCCCATAACCGACATCACACCACCCACCCTCGACAAGGCCGGGGAAAGGTAAAGAAAACAGCATGTCAAAGCAGAGTGGCAAAAAACCTCTTGGTCACCAAGACTCAAGGAGCAGATCAATGGGGGCAGTGGAGTGCAGCGAATGCGGACCGTGAAGAAACAACAAAAGCCCCCGTTGACATCAACTAACAGTACACCACCACAAGGAAAACAGCATGGCGGCGACAAAAGCCCAAAACCCCCCAGGCTCCAACCAACAGCGCACAACCCAGTCAACTGCGAAACACCCCCATCAAGGCTGCCAACCGACCGGGGAAAGGTAAAGAAAACAGCATGGCAAAGCAGAGCAGCGGCAAACCTCTCGCCCACCGTGACTGCATGATCAATGGGGGCAGATGACCCCATTGTCCGAGAAGCAAAATTTCGACCACGAGCACAGAGAATGCGGTCTGTTAAGGATGAGTTAGTTGATTTGAGCTGGAAACATTTGATGCAAAGGTGTCCTGTGGTTGGTTAGCTCAGTTGGTCAGAGCGTGGTGCTAATAACGCCAAGGTCACGGGTTCAACCCCCATACTGACCATCCATCTTTATGTGCTCCAGGAACAACAAAAGCCCACAGCGACAACCCACTCCATAACCAACATCACCCCACCCACCTGTGAAACACCCTCGACAAGACTGCCGAAAGACCGGGGAAAGGTAAAGAAAACAGCACGTCAAAGCAGAGCGGCAACAAACCTCTTGGTCACCAAGACTGCAAGGAGCAGATCAAAGGTGGCAGTGGACCCTATTATCCTCTACCCAAAATTTTACATCACGAGTGCAGAGAATGCGGACCGTGAAGGAACAAAAAAGCCCTCGTCCACAACACCCGCCCCTCATAAACCCCCCGGTCCCCATAACCAACAGCGCACAACCCAGTCAACTGCGAAAACACCCGCATCATGGCCGCCAATTTGCCCAAGCAGGGGCTTGTTGGTCTAGTGGTATGATTCTTGCTTAGGGTGCAAGAGGTCCCGAGTTCAATTCTCGGACAAGCCCTCCCTGCCACTGAACTACTTTTCTACACAATTCCCAGAACACCACCATCAGTGAAGTTATGTCAACGCTAATGTAATCTGACAGGATGTACTTCAGGGCCCGGCTCTGTCTGTACCCTTGCAGGTTCCGTGGTGTAATGGTTAGCACCCCGGACTTTAAATCCAGTGGTCTAAGTTCAAGTCTTGGTGGAACCAAGGGATTGTCCTGTTGCGCTTGTATTTCGAGGGCAAAAAGGAGATGTTTGCACCGTGTGCCACCGCACCACCACCAGAGGTCAGCCCTGAGTATCGGCCGGAAGAAGGCATCCATCTGTAAGGTAGAATTACACCAAGAGATACCGGCCCCAGCCAGGACAGAAGAGGCCCGGGCACACTGCTCCATGAAGGACCGGGCGGTAGAGATGGAACGCCCTGCGCCAGAGCCCCCCCGTATATCTATATAGCCATATACACACACGCACACCCACACATATATATATAATTATAATAAAACTAATCATTATTTATCTAAGTATTTAAAACAATAAATACATAAAATAATCTCAGACACACGCAAGCACACACTGTGGACGTCCCCGGGTTGGGCGTCCGGGGCATCACAGGGCGGGGGACCCAGGGGTCCCAGACCCACAACCAGGCCCCAAGTCCAGGGAGGTACGGGCCGCCAAGGGATAGCACCCCCAGACTCCCCTCGACCACGGCATCGGGGCTACGGCAGTGTGGTAGACAAAAGAGCGGGCAAGGGGAGGAGGCCTGCACATGAGTAAGCGGAGGGGGCGTGCAGGCAAGTGGTAAGGCGCTCCACCGCGCCGGCCGACACCCGCCGGGCAGCTCACCCCCGTGAGGGAGAGCCATAGCTCCAAGTCATGGGGAGGCCAAGCACCAGAGCCGAGGAGTTAAGACCAGCGCAAGGCCACCGACGGACCCCACCATCCAACGGGAGGGCCGACCTCCCCCCCGCCCCCAGAACCAGCAGCGCTCCACCCACGTACCGGAGAACCATCCCTGACGAGCCCTAAGGCAAGACTGGGGATGGGCAAAGACAGGGACAGCGATGCAGCAGAGCATAGGACCAGTGGCAGCAGACACCCAAACGCCCAGAAGAGCACCGTCCCCCCAGCAGGCCCCACTCCAAGGAGCATGTCCCCGTGAGCATGATCAGGCCCCCTCCCAACACACAGCCCGGTCCCCGCAGCAGCCACCACAGCACAGCAACCCCAAGCCACCACCGTAGACTTCAGGCCACCAGCAGCGCGGACCCCACTGCCTGGAGGCCGGTGAACGCCCCCCCAAGGGCACATTGGTGCCCGCGACCCAGGACAGACCCAGGGAGGTAGCGCCAACCATGACCCTTGGGCAAGCCCCGGCATCAGCTGGTTTGAAATTGACTTTTAATTACTGAAGTGTGTGTGAGTGTTGCCTTGCTTTTATGCTTTTAAGGATGTTCTTTTTCGTTGGCAGGTGCTGAGGGCCCAGAGCGGCAGCAGTTTCCCTGTTGGTCCCCTTTTTTCCCACTTTTGGTTTACTGAGTCACGGATGCAGTGTGGTTTGGATCCCTCCCATTATGTTACCGCTGTCGTGGTAAGCCCCAGCCCAGGCCTCTTTTCTTTTTGACTCCTCCCATCACCACTTTATTTGTATTATTCATGGTTTGTCACTCATTTTAAGATAATCGTTTAATAAAATAACTACTTTTATCATTGTAAATCACGATCTTGTTCTGTGGGATTTTGGGGATTAATGTAGAGTTTGTGATTGATCAAACCTGTTACATCCTGGGGTGAAAGTCCCCAGGTGGCGTTGTCAGAAAACTACCTACCCCGCTCGCTTTGCCACACACGCAATGACACCACAGCCCCTCCATGCAGGCCAGTGATGCACCCAATCAGTCATCTGGGAAATATGGATTGTGTGTCCAAACTGGGGACAGATGCTTGTGTATACACCTTCAGAGATCAAGCACATGTCCTTGTTCCCATGTTTTTGTAAAAGTAGGAATTGAACGGCTATGTTTCCACCCAGTTTCGAACCAGGGATCTTTTTACATGTGAATGGGGATCAATGGGGAATGGGCTGTGAAGAGGACTGGCGAGGTCGCAAAGCAGTTGCCAAACAATGAATCACGACGATGTGTCCAAAGTGGGGGCAGAATGACAATTGTCCAAATTGACTTCTCCTTTGTAGGGAAAATTGTAGTTCATATAACATGTTCCAGAAATAATGGGCTTTTTTTCAACAAAACAAGAAATCACAATTGGAAATGAGGCTTGAAAGGTTTAAAAGCCAGCTGTGAAGAAAGCACCTGAGCCAACCTCAGGCTCACCTTAATGTCTCAGTGAACTCAAGGTTGGCTGGATGGGCGGGATTTTGAAGTTAAGGTCCTTTTTCCAAACTATTTGCCAAGTCACAATGCAAATCAGGATTATGCTGAAAACCGTGCTTGAACCAGGGACCTTTAGATCTTCAGTATAACACCCTCCCACCTGAGATATTTCAGCTGCTAAAGTGGCTCTCAGTCTGGGCTAAAAGTAGGGCAGTGTGACACTGGGTCTGTGCCACATAAGTTGCTGTGTCCCTGGTCCAGTATGTTGTCATCTTGGGTTGGAATGTCCCCATGCTGGTAACAGGTGGGGAATACAGTCCGTTGATGAGAATAAGTGGTTCAGAAAATGGATGGATTTCATTGGTTGAAGTCTCCAGCTACCATAAAATTGTTCGTGGTCCACGAGCCTCTGTTTTGAATTCCCCTTTGGCCAATTGACACCACATCAAAGATGGCGGCGCGCACAGATGCAGCGGCTCACGGCTCTCCCTTTCAGTGCTTTTTTTGCTTATTTTATGTGTGTTAGTCTATGGACTCTATCCACGTATACATCGGCATTACACCACTACACCCGACAGGACCTTGTGGACATCGGCTACCGACACAAACTGGCAGTTTGCAGAGACTTTCATCGTCGACACAACATCCCAGACGAACTAGTGAGACCACCGGGCGCTCCGTGGATTGTTGTCGGGTCTGGAAAGAGGCGCAGGCGGCGTCGGGAGCACAAGCAGAAGCGAGGTCGCAGGTCTGGCCTACTGCTACGGCTACGAAACAACCCACATAAGCCACCCCTGCCCAGCCTGTACCTCACCAACGCCAGATCCATTACCCACAAAAAGGACGACCTGGAGTTACAGCTTGAGGGAAACCGCTACATCCGTGACTGTTGTGTTCTAATCATCACGGAGACCTGGCTCAAACCGACGATCCCCGATGCTAGCGTGCAGCTAGCCGGCCGCTCTCTACACCGCTGGGATCGAACAGAGGACTCCGGTAAGAGCAGAGGTGGGGGGGGGGGGGGTCTGTATTTACGTGCATGAGGATTGGTGCAACAACAGCAAGATCATAGAGACTCACTGCTCCCCTGGCATTGAGTACATGTCCTTAAGATGCCGGCCGTATTTTCTCCCGAGGGAGCTAACTGTTGTGATCGTCACCGCTGTTTACATCCCAACGGACGCTAGCACAGCACTCTCTCTCCTTTTGAACGTCATCAATGAATCAGCGGGCCCACCCTGATGGCGTTCATATTATAACCGGGGACTTTAATAAGGCCAATTTAAAGACTGTACTCCCGAAGTTTCATCAGCATGTCAAGTGTCCAACGCGATCATGTTTGCTCAAACATAAAGCACGGCTACAGAGCAACACCACTCCCCCACCTCGGACAGTCAGACCATCTCTCCCTGCTGCTCACTCCTGCATACACCCCCCTCACACGCAGATCCAGACCCACCAAAAAGATCATCACCACATTGCCGGAAAATGCACTCAGTGAACTTCAGGACTGCCTCCAACACACAGACTGGGACCTATTTCAACATCAGGACCTGGAAACACACACAGTGACAGTACTAGACTATATCAAGTTTTGTATGGGAACTGTGTCTGTGGACAAAGTCATCCGGATTTTTCCAAACCAGAAACCCTGGATGACCAGCCAGGTCCGCTCCCTCCCCAAAGCCCGCGACTCTGCCTTCAGGTCAGGCGACAGAGCTCTGTACAGTACGGCTCGAGCTGACCTGAGAAGAGGAATAAAAACAGCCAAAGCGGACTACAACAGGAGGATAGAGTCCCACCTCTCCAGCAATAGACCACGAGAGGTGTGGCAGGGACTGCAGAGCATCACTAACTTCAGAGGACGTGATGTGATGTCAGGAGACCTGAGCGTGTCTCTGGCAGAGGAACTCAACAGTTTCTTTGCCCGCTTTGAAACACCACAGCCACACTCATCTTCTCCAGCCCTGCCCCCAGCCCCTCCCGGCCCAACGACGACCCCCCCCCCCCCCCATTAACTGTAGGAGAGCATGACGTGAGGCGTGTGCTCCAAGCAGTGGACCCCAGGAAGGCCCCGGGCCCTGACAGCGTACCTGGAAAGGTTCTCCGAGCATGTGCACACCAGCTGTCCGGAGTCTTCTGCAGGATTTTCAACCTCTCCCTGGCCCAAGCAGTCATCCCCACCTGCCTGAAATCCGCCACAATCATCCCCATCCCGAAAAAGTCACCCGCATCCAGCCTCAGTGACTATCCCCCTGTTGCCCTCACATCCATAATCATGAAGTGCTTTGAGAGACTGGTCCTCCAGCACATAAAAGGCTGTCTCCTCCCCCCACTCGACCCCCACCAGTTTGCATACCGGGTGAACAGATCCACAGAGGACGCCATCGCCATAGCCCTGCACGCGGTGCTGAACCACCTGGAACAACAGCACAGCTACTATGCCAGGATGCTCTTTGTGGATTATAGCTCGGCCTTCAACACCATCATCCCGGACATCCTAACTACAAAACTGGACACCCTAGGCCTCCCTCCCCTCACATGCAGATGGATCAAGGACTTCCTAACAAACAGACCCCAGACTGTGAGACTCGGCCCCCACCTTTCCTCCACCCGCAGTCTGAGCACCGGATCACCACAGTGCTGCATGCTGAACCCCCTCCTGTACTGCCTCTACACACACGACTGCAGTCCGGCCCATGAGAGCAACATCATCGTCAAATTTGCTGACGACACCACAGTGGTCAGACTGATCTCACAGGGAGACGAGGCAGCTTACAGGGAGGAGGTCCAGAGGCTGACGACCTGGTGCTCCAACAACAACCTAGCCCTGAACACACACAAAACAAATGGAGATCATCATGGACTTCAGAAGGAACAGAAGTGACCCGCCCCCCCTCTACATCAATGGCGAGTGTGTGGAAAGGGTCCACACATTCAGGTTCCTGGGAGTCCAGATCTCCGGCGACCTCTCCTGGACAGACAACATCACAGCTGTCATATAGAAGGCCCAGCAGTGTCTACACTTCCTGAGAGTCCTCAGGAGGAACCACTCATCCATCCAGAGCCTGCTGACCTACTGCGTTTCCACCTGGTACGGAAGCTGTACTGAGGCGGACAGAGGGAGGCTTCAGAGGACAGTCACGGCAGCGCAGCGCATCATCGGCTGCCCTCTCCCCTCCCTGACGGACATCTACTCCACCCGGTGCCTCAGCAGAGCTCGCAACATCATCAAGGACAATTTAAATCATGGTGCTCAGCTGTTTGACCTGCTGCCCTCCGGCAGACGCTACAGGTGCATCAAGGCAAAAACAAGCAGACTGAGAAACAGCTTCTTCCCAAGAGCCATCACCACCCTGAACTCAGACATACAACGTACAAATGTGCAATATTTTCCATCACTGCCTCTGTTACTATCTCAATCATATTTATTTATTTAACAACCATTACAATACACTCATATGTGACTTTACTCATCTGTATACACCAGACATTATTTGCACTATGACCCATTGATCATTGCACTAAAATTAATATATCTGCTCCTGCATATGCTCCTGTGCAATACTATGTGTATATTTTGGATATCTTGTATATATCTTGTTAAATTGTTTTTTTTCTCTACTTTATATACTTTTTTGTTTCTTTAAACGTGACTACTTCACTGGAAGGAGAAGCTCTCCAATTTCGTTGTACATCTTGTATAATGACAATAAAGGCCATTCCAACTTTATGCTGAGCCATGCGAGGTACGCCATATGGCTGAGACGGAACCTCACAAAGTTTGAAAAAAAGAAGATACCCGTATGGACATACTTTGAGGCTAATGTAAAGAAGGCCATGTCGATATGCCGGGCCGCCGACCAAGAAAGCTTCGAGAACTCTTTTACAGAAGGGAGCAGCCTAATCTCAGTAGCAGACAATGGCAAAATAATGTTCAACTTATAGGCTAGAGAGAGGACAGGGAAAAAAACATTATAATAGTAATCAAAAATAATAGTGATAATAATAATGACAACAATTAAAAATATACATATATATACATATATATATATGATTTTTAAAAAATAATAATCTGTTCTGTTCTGATCTGTGATGTACTGTTGTAAGTTCTATAATAAAAAATAAAAAAACGTCCGATCTCAGAAGCTAAGCAGGGGCCGGCCTGGTTAGTACTTGGATGGGGGACCGCCTGGGAATACCAGGTGCTGTAAGCTTTTTATGGTTTCTGCTCTTGCCTGACAGCAGAGGGCGCTGTTTGGCACTTTTTGCTGGAGTCTAGTTTGGCCTGCGTCACCTTCAAATAGGATCTTTTCAGTTAACCTGGCAGCTTACGGCCATACTACCCTGAAAACGCCCGATCTCGTCAGATCTCGGAAGCTAAGCAGGGGCGGGCCTGGTTAGTACTTGGATGGGAGACCGCCTGGGAATACCAGGTGCTGTAAGCTTTTTATGGTTTCTGCTCTTGCCTGACAGCAGAGGGCGCTGTTTGACACTTTTTGCTCGAGTCTAGTTTGGCCTGCGTCGCCTTCAAATAGGATCTTTTCAGTCGACCTGGCAGCTTACGGCCATACTACCCTGAAAACGCCCGATCTCGTCAGATCTCGGAAGCTAAGCAGGGGTGGGCCTGGTTAGTACTTGGATGGGAGACCGCCTGGGAATACCAGGTGCTGTAAGCTTTTTATGGTTTCTGCTCTTGCCTGACAGCAGAGGGCACTGTTTGACACTTTTTGCTGGAGTCTAGTTTGGCCTGCGTCGCCTTCAAATAGGATCTTTTCAGTTGACCTGGCAGCTTATGGCCATACTACCCTGAAAACGCCCGATCTCTGAAGCTAAGCAGGGGCGGGCCTGGTTAGTACTTGGATGGGAGACAGCCTGGGAATACCAGGTGCTGGAAGCTTTTTATGGTTTCTGCTCTTGCCTGACAGCAGAGGGCGCTGTTTGACACTTTTTGCTGGAGTCTAGTTTGGCCTGCGTCGCCTTCAAATAAGATCTTTTCAGTTGTCCTGGCAGCTTACGGCCATACTACCCTGAAAACGCCCGATCTCATCCGATCTCGGAAGCTAAGCAGGGGCGGGCCTGGTTAGTACTTGGATGGGGGACCGCCTGGGAATACCAGGTGCTGTAAGCTTTTTATGGTTTCTGCTCTTGCCTGACAGCAGAGGGCGCTGTTTGACACTTTTTGCTGGAGTCTAGTTTGGCCTGCGTCGCCTTCAAATAGGATCTTTTCAGTTGCCTTGGCAGCTTACGGCCATACTACCCTCAAAACGCCCGATCTCGTCCGATCTCGGAAGCTAAGCAGGGGCGGGCCTGGTTAGTACTTGGATGGGAGACCGCCTGGGAATACCAGGTGCTGTAAGCTTTTTATGGTTTCTGCTCTTGCCTGACAGCAGATGGCGCTGTTTGACACTTTTTGCTGGAGTCTAGTTTGGCCTGCGTCGCCTTCAAATAGGATCTTTTCAGTTGACCTGGCAGCTTATGGCCATACTACCCTGAAAACGCCCGATCTCGGAAGCTAAGCAGGGGCGGTCCTGGTTAGTACTTGGATGGGAGACCGCCTGGGAATACCAGGTGCTGTAAGCATTTTATAGTTTCTGCTCTTGCCTGACAGCAGAGGGCGCTGTTTGACAATTTTTGCTGGAGTCTAGTTTGGCCTGCGTCACCTTCAAATAGGATCTTTTCAGTTGACCTGGCAGCTTACGGCCATACTACCCTGAAAACGCCCGATCTCGTCCGATCTAGGAAGCTAAGCAGGGGCGGGCCTGGTTAGTACTTGGATGGGAGACCGCCTGGGAATACCAGGTGCTGTAAGCTTTTTATGGTTTCTGCTCTTGCCTGACAGCAGAGGGCGCTGTTTGACACTTTTTGCTGGAGTCTAGTTTGGCCTGCGTCACCTTCAAATAGGATCTTTTCAGTTGACCTGGCAGCTTACGGCCATACTACCCTGAAAACGCCCGATCTCGTCCGATCTCGGAAGCTAAGCAGGGGCGGGCCTGGTTAGTACTTGGATGGGAGACCGCCTGGGAATACCAGGTGCTGTAAGCTTTTTATGGTTCCTGCTCTTGCCTGACAGCAGAGGGCGCTGTTTGACACTTTTTGCTCGAGTCTAGTTTGGCCTGCGTCGCCTTCAAATAGGATCTTTTCAGTCGACCTGGCAGCTTACGGCCATACTACCCTGAAAACGCCCGATCTCGTCAGATATCGGAAGCTAAGCAGGGGTGGGCCTGGTTAGTACTTGGATGGGAGACCGCCTGCCTGACAGCAGAGGGCGCTGTTTGACACATTTTGCTGGAGTCTAGTTCGGCCTGCGTCGCCTTCAAATAGGATCTTTTCAGTTGACCTGGCAGCTTATGGCCATACTACCCTGAAAACGCCCGATCTCTGAAGCTAAGCAGGGGCGGGCCTGGTTAGTACTTGGATGGGAGACCGCCTGGGAATACCAGGTGCTGGAAGCTTTTTATGGTTTCTGCTCTTGTCTGACAGCAGAGGGCGCTGTTTGACACTTTTTGCTGGAGTCTATTTTGGCCTGCGTCGCCTTCAAATAAGATCTTTTCAGTTGTCCTGGCAGCTTACGGCCATACAACCCTGAAAACGCCCGATCTCGGAAGCTAAGCAGGGGCGGTCCTGGTTAGTACTTGGATGGGAGACCGCCTGGGAATACCAGGTGCTGTAAGCTTTTTATAGTTTCTGCTCTTGCCTGACAGCAGAGGGCGCTGTTTGACACTTTTTGCTGGAGTCTAGTTTGGCCTGCTTCGCCTTCAAATAAGATCTTTTCAGTTGTCCTGGCAGCTTACGGCCATACTACCCTGAAAACGCCCGATCTCTGAAGCTAAGCAGGAACGGGCCTGGTTAGTACTTGGATGGGAGACCGCCTGGGAATACCAGGTGCTGGAAGCTTTTTATGGTTTCTGCTCTTGTCTGACAGCAGAGGGCGCTGTTTGACACTTTTTGCTGGAGTCTAGTTTGGCCTGCGTCGCCTTCAAATAGGATCTTTTCAGTTGACCTGGCAGCTTACAGCCATACTACCCTGAAAACGCCCGATCTCGGAAGCTAAGCAGGGGCGGTCCTGGTTAGTACTTGGATGGGAGACCGCCTGGGAATACCAGGTGCTGTAAGCTTTTTATAGTTTCTGCTCTTGCCTGACAGCAGAGGGCGCTGTTTGACACATTTTGCTGGAGTCTAGTTTGCCCTGCGTCGCCTTCAAATAGGATCTTTTCAGTTGACCTGGCAGCTTATGGCCATACTACCCTGAAAACGCCCGATCTCGGAAGCTAAGCAGGGGCGGTCCTGGTTAGTACTTGGATGGGAGACCGCCTGGGAATACCAGGTGCTGTAAGCTTTTTATAGTTTCTGCTCTTGCCTGACAGCAGAGGGCGCTGTTTGACACTTTTTGCTGGAGTCTAGTTTGGCCTGCGTCGCCTTCAAATAAGATCTTTTCAGTTGTCCTGGCAGCTTACGGCCATACTACCCTGAAAACGCCCGATCTCGTCAGATCTCGGAAGCTAAGCAGGGGCGGGCCTGGTTAGTACTTGGATGGGAGACCGCCTGGGAATACCAGGTGCTGTAAGCTTTTTATGGTTTCTGCTCTTGCCTGACAGCAGAGGGCGCTGTTTGACACTTTTTGCTGGAGTCTAGTTTGGCCTGCGTCGCCTTCAAATAGGATCTTTTCAGTTGACCTGGCAGCTTACAGCCATACTACCCTGAAAACGCCCGATCTCGGAAGCTAAGCAGGGGCGGTCCTGGTTAGTACTTGGATGGGAGACCGCCTGGGAATACCAGGTGCTGTAAGCTTTTTATAGTTTCTGCTCTTGCCTGACAGCAGAGGGCGCTGTTTGACAATTTTTGCTGGAGTCTAGTTTGGCCTGCGTCACCTTCAAATAGGATCTTTTCAGTTGACCTGGCAGCTTACGGCCATACTACCCTGAAAACGCCCGATCTCGTCCGATCTAGGAAGCTAAGCAGGGGCGGGCCTGGTTAGTACTTGGATGGGAGACCGCCTGGGAATACCAGGTGCTGTAAGCTTTTTATGGTTTCTGCTCTTGCCTGACAGCAGAGGGCGCTGTTTGACACTTTTTGCTCGAGTCTAGTTTGGCCTGCGTCGCCTTCAAATAGGATCTTTTCAGTCGACCTGGCAGCTTACGGCCATACTACCCTGAAAATGCCTGATCTCGTCAGATATGGGAAGCTAAGCAGGGGTGGGCCTGGTTAGTACTTGGATGGGAGACCGCCTGGGAATACCAGGTGCTGTAAGCTTTTTATGGTTTCTGCTCGTGCCTGACAGCAGAGGGCGCTGTTTGACACATTTTGCTGGAGTCTAGTTCGGCCTGCGTCGCCTTCAAATAGGATCTTTTCAGTTGACCTGGCAGCTTATGGCCATACTACCCTGAAAACGCCCGATCTCTGAAGCTAAGCAGGGGCGGGCCTGGTTAGTACTTGGATGGGAGACCGCCTGGGAATACCAGGTGCTGGAAGCTTTTTATGGTTTCTGCTCTTGTCTGACAGCAGAGGGCGCTGTTTGACACTTTTTGCTGGAGTCTATTTTGGCCTGCGTCGCCTTCAAATAAGATCTTTTCAGTTGTCCTGGCAGCTTACGGCCATACAACCCTGAAAACGCCCGATCTCGGAAGCTAAGCAGGGGCGGTCCTGGTTAGTACTTGGATGGGAGACCGCCTGGGAATACCAGGTGCTGTAAGCTTTTTATGGTTTCTGCTCTTGCCTGACAGCAGAGGGCGCTGTTTGACACTTTTTGCTGGAGTTTAGTTTGGCCTGCGTCGCCTTCAAATAGGATCTTTTCAGTTGCCCTGGCAGCTTACGGTCATACTACCCTGAAAATGCCCGATCTCGTCCGATCTCGGAAGATAAGCAGGGGCGGGCCTGGTTAGTACTTCGATGGGAGACCGCCTGGGAATACCAGGTGCTGTAAGCTTTTTATGGTTTCTGCTCTTGCCTGACAGCAGAGGGCGCTGTTTGACACTTTTTGCTGGAGTTTAGTTTGGCCTGCGTCGCCTTCAAATAGGATCTTTTCAGTTGACCTGGCAGCTTACGGCCATACTACCCTGAAAGCGCCCGATCTCGTCCGATCTCGGAAGCTAAGCAGGGGCGGGCCTGGTTAGTACTTGGATGGGAGACAGCCTGGGAATACCAGGTGCTGTAAGCTTTTTATGGTTTCTGCTCTTGCCTGACAGCAGACGGCGCTGTTTGACACTTTTTGCTGGAGTCTAGTTTGGCCTGCGTCACCTTAAAATAGGATCCTTTCAGTTGACCTGGCAGCTTACGGCCATACTACCCTGAAAACGCCCGATCTCGTCAGATCTCGGAAGCTAAGCAGGGGCGGGCCTGGTTAGTACTTGGATGGGAGACCGCCTGGGAATACCAGGTGCTGTAAGCTTTTTATGGTTTCTGCTCTTGACTGACAGCAGAGGGCGCTGTTTGACACTTTTTGCTGGAGTCTAGTTTGGCCTGCGTCGCCTTCAAATAGGATCTTTTCAGTTGACCTGGCAGCTTACAGCCATACTACCCTGAAAACGCCCGATCTCGTCCGATCTCGGAAGCTAAGCAGGGGCGGGCCTGGTTAGTACTTGGATGGGAGACCGCCTGGGAATACCAGGTGCTGTAAGCTTTTTATGGTTTCTGCTCTTGACTGACAGCAGAGGGCGCTGTTTGACACTTTTTGCTGGAGTCTAGTTTGGCCTGCGTCGCCTTCAAATAGGATCTTTTCAGTTGCCCTGGCAGCTTACGGCCATACTACCCTGAAAACGCCCGATCTCGGAAGCTAAGTAGGGGAGGGCCTGGTTAGTACTTGGATGGGAGACCGCCTGGTAATACCAGGTGCTGTAAGCTTTTTATGGTTTCTGCTCTTGCCAGACAGCAGAGGGCGCTGTTTGACACTTTTTGCTGGAGTTTAGTCTGGCCTGCGTCGCCTTCAAATAGGATCTTTTCAGTTGACCGGGCAGCTTACGGCCATACTACCCTGAAAACGCCCGATCTCGGAAGCTAAGCAGGGGCGGTCCTGGTTAGTACTTGGATGGGAGACCGCCTGGGAATACCAGGTGCTGTAAGCTTTTTATAGTTTCTGCTCTTGCCTGACAGCAGAGGGCGCTGTTTGACACATTTTGCTGGAGTCTAGTTTGCCCTGCGTCGCCTTCAAATAGGATCTTTTCAGTTGACCTGGCAGCTTATGGCCATACTACCCTGAAAACGCCCGATCTCGGAAGCTAAGCAGGGGCGGTCCTGGTTAGTACTTGGATGGGAGACCGCCTGGGAATACCAGGTGCTGTAAGCTTTTTATAGTTTCTGCTCTTGCCTGACAGCAGAGGGCGCTGTTTGACACTTTTTGCTGGAGTCTAGTTTGGCCTGCGTCGCCTTCAAATAAGATCTTTTCAGTTGTCCTGGCAGCTTACGGCCATACTACCCTGAAAACGCCCGATCTCGTCAGATCTCGGAAGCTAAGCAGGGGCGGGCCTGGTTAGTACTTGGATGGGAGACCGCCTGGGAATACCAGGTGCTGTAAGCTTTTTATGGTTTCTGCTCTTGCCTGACAGCAGAGGGCGCTGTTTGACACTTTTTGCTGGAGTCTAGTTTGGCCTGCGTCGCCTTCAAATAGGATCTTTTCAGTTGACCTGGCAGCTTACAGCCATACTACCCTGAAAACGCCCGATCTCGGAAGCTAAGCAGGGGCGGTCCTGGTTAGTACTTGGATGGGAGACCGCCTGGGAATACCAGGTGCTGTAAGCTTTTTATAGTTTCTGCTCTTGCCTGACAGCAGAGGGCGCTGTTTGACAATTTTTGCTGGAGTCTAGTTTGGCCTGCGTCACCTTCAAATAGGATCTTTTCAGTTGACCTGGCAGCTTACGGCCATACTACCCTGAAAACGCCCGATCTCGTCCGATCTAGGAAGCTAAGCAGGGGCGGGCCTGGTTAGTACTTGGATGGGAGACCGCCTGGGAATACCAGGTGCTGTAAGCTTTTTATGGTTTCTGCTCTTGCCTGACAGCAGAGGGCGCTGTTTGACACTTTTTGCTCGAGTCTAGTTTGGCCTGCGTCGCCTTCAAATAGGATCTTTTCAGTCGACCTGGCAGCTTACGGCCATACTACCCTGAAAACGCCTGATCTCGTCAGATATGGGAAGCTAAGCAGGGGTGGGCCTGGTTAGTACTTGGATGGGAGACCGCCTGGGAATACCAGGTGCTGTAAGCTTTTTATGGTTTCTGCTCGTGCCTGACAGCAGAGGGCGCTGTTTGACACATTTTGCTGGAGTCTAGTTCGGCCTGCGTCGCCTTCAAATAGGATCTTTTCAGTTGACCTGGCAGCTTATGGCCATACTACCCTGAAAACGCCCGATCTCTGAAGCTAAGCAGGGGCGGGCCTGGTTAGTACTTGGATGGGAGACCGCCTGGGAATACCAGGTGCTGGAAGCTTTTTATGGTTTCTGCTCTTGTCTGACAGCAGAGGGCGCTGTTTGACACTTTTTGCTGGAGTCTATTTTGGCCTGCGTCGCCTTCAAATAAGATCTTTTCAGTTGTCCTGGCAGCTTACGGCCATACAACCCTGAAAACGCCCGATCTCGGAAGCTAAGCAGGGGCGGTCCTGGTTAGTACTTGGATGGGAGACCGCCTGGGAATACCAGGTGCTGTAAGCTTTTTATAGTTTCTGCTCTTGCCTGACAGCAGAGGGCGCTGTTTGACACTTTTTGCTGGAGTCTAGTTTGGCCTGCGTCGCCTTCAAATAAGATCTTTTCAGTTGTCCTGGCAGCTTACGGCCATACTACCCTGAAAACGCCCGATCTCGTCAGATCTCGGAAGATAAGCAGGGGCGGGCCTGGTTAGTACTTGGATGGGAGACCGCCTGGGAATACCAGGTGCTGTAAGCTTTTTATGGTTTCTGCTCTTGCCTGACAGCAGAGGGCGCTGTTTGACACTTTTTGCTGGAGTCTAGTTTGGCCTGCGTCGCCTTCAAATAGGATCTTTTCAGTTGACCTGGCAGCTTACAGCCATACTACCCTGAAAACGCCCGATCTCGGAAGCTAAGCAGGGGCGGTCCTGGTTAGTACTTGGATGGGAGACCGCCTGGGAATACCAGGTGCTGTAAGCTTTTTATAGTTTCTGCTCTTGCCTGACAGCAGAGGGCGCTGTTTGACAATTTTTGCTGGAGTCTAGTTTGGCCTGCGTCACCTTCAAATAGGATCTTTTCAGTTGACCTGGCAGCTTACGGCCATACTACCCTGAAAACGCCCGATCTCGTCCGATCTAGGAAGCTAAGCAGGGGCGGGCCTGGTTAGTACTTGGATGGGAGACCGCCTGGGAATACCAGGTGCTGTAAGCTTTTTATGGTTTCTGCTCTTGCCTGACAGCAGAGGGCGCTGTTTGACACTTTTTGCTCGAGTCTAGTTTGGCCTGCGTCGCCTTCAAATAGGATCTTTTCAGTCGACCTGGCAGCTTACGGCCATACTACCCTGAAAACGCCTGATCTCGTCAGATATGGGAAGCTAAGCAGGGGTGGGCCTGGTTAGTACTTGGATGGGAGACCGCCTGGGAATACCAGGTGCTGTAAGCTTTTTATGGTTTCTGCTCGTGCCTGACAGCAGAGGGCGCTGTTTGACACATTTTGCTGGAGTCTAGTTCGGCCTGCGTCGCCTTCAAATAGGATCTTTTCAGTTGACCTGGCAGCTTATGGCCATACTACCCTGAAAACGCCCGATCTCTGAAGCTAAGCAGGGGCGGGCCTGGTTAGTACTTGGATGGGAGACCGCCTGGGAATACCAGGTGCTGGAAGCTTTTTATGGTTTCTGCTCTTGTCTGACAGCAGAGGGCGCTGTTTGACACTTTTTGCTGGAGTCTATTTTGGCCTGCGTCGCCTTCAAATAAGATCTTTTCAGTTGTCCTGGCAGCTTACGGCCATACAACCCTGAAAACGCCCGATCTCGGAAGCTAAGCAGGGGCGGTCCTGGTTAGTACTTGGATGGGAGACCGCCTGGGAATACCAGGTGCTGTAAGCTTTTTATGGTTTCTGCTCTTGCCTGACAGCAGAGGGCGCTGTTTGACACTTTTTGCTGGAGTCTAGTTTGGCCTGCGTCGCCTTCAAATAGGATCTTTTCAGTTGCCCTGGCAGCTTACGGTCATACTACCCTGAAAATGCCCGATCTCGTCCGATCTCGGAAGATAAGCAGGGGCGGGCCTGGTTAGTACTTCGATGGGAGACCGCCTGGGAATACCAGGTGCTGTAAGCTTTTTATGGTTTCTGCTCTTGCCTGACAGCAGAGGGCGCTGTTTGACACTTTTTGCTGGAGTTTAGTTTGGCCTGCGTCGCCTTCAAATAGGATCTTAAGATTAAGATTAAGATATGCCTTTATTCGTCCCTCAGTGGGGAAATTTGTATTGCACAGCAGCAAGAGTACAGAATCAGTTAAGCAGTACAAAATACACAATATAGAAAAATAAACAATATAACGACTCAAGTATTAACAAAAATCAACAGTTTTTCCCAGAGTTATATACAATACAGTATGTAGATAATATGATATGAGATGATATATATGACCAGTCTATACACTGAGATCTTGCTAGTGAGTTAATATGAGGCATTATAGAAATACTTCACATAGAACTTAATATATTGCATTTAGAGCCTTAATATTGCACATGGAGGTTGATCAGATATTGCACAGTGAATGGGGTCTGGAGTAACTATACTGAATGTAAAAAGCAAAGTATTACACAGATGTACATAGCAGTGTAGAAGTCTATTGGGAGCAGTGCTGGTTGTACAGCCTGACAGCTGCAGGAAGAAAAGACCTGCGATATCGCTCCTTCACACACTTGGGGTGAAGCAGTCTATCGCTGAAGGAGCTTTCAAGTGCTGTCAAGGTGTCCTGCAGGGGGTGGGAGTTGTTCTCCAACATGGATGATAGCTTAGCCAACATCCTCCTCTCTCCCACCACCTCCACTGGGTCAAGGGGGCAACCCAGTGCAGAGCTGGCCTTCCTGATGATCTTATCCAGTCTCTTCCTATCCGCAGCCGAAATGCTGCTGCCCCAGCAGACCACTCCCTGGAAAATGGCTGAAGCCACAACAGAGTCATAGAACGTCTTGAGGAGTGCCCCTTGCACTCCAAAAGACCTCAGTCTCCTGAGCAGATAGAGTCTGCTCATGCCCTTCCTGTAAAGTGCTTCTGTGTGATGAGTCCAGTCCAGTCTATTGTTGAGATGAACACCCAGGTACTTGTAAGATGTCACCATCTCAATGTCCATTCCCTGAATGTTCACTGGTGTTGGAGGAGAGTGGATGCGCCTGCGGAAATCCACCACCAGCTCTCTGGTTTTCCCCGTGTTGATCTGGAGGCAGTTCCGCTGGCACCAGTCCACAAAGTCCTGTGTCAGTCCTCTGTACTCCAAGTCGTCCCCATCTGTGATGAGGCCAACAATTGCAGAGTCGTCAGAGAACTTCTGCAGGTGACAGGTTGGTGTGTTGTAGGAGAAGTCTGCTGTGTAGAGGGTGAAAAGGAACGGAGCCAGGACCGTTCCCTGCGGAGCCCCCGTACTGCAGACAACTGTGTCGGACACACAGTCCCGTGTCCTCACATACTGTGGACGGTTGGTGAGGTAATCCAGTATCCACGATGTGAGGTGCAGGTCCACCCCTGTGTTCTCCAGCTTGTCCCTCAGAAGTGCTGGCTGGATGGTGTTGAACGCACTGGAAAAATCAAAGAACATGATTCTCACCGTGCTCCCAGGTTTCTCCAGGTGAGAGAGCGCTCTGTGCTGGAGGAAGATGACAGCGTCGTCCACCCCAGTGCCAGGTTGATAGGCGAACTGGAGCGGGTCCATCGAAGGACCCACCAGGGGGCGGAGATGGTCAAGGATCAGCCGCTCCAAGGTCTTCATCAGGTGTGATGTAAGTGCCACCGGCCTGTAGCTGCTGAGGTCCTTGGGGTGCGGCGTCTTGGGGACAGGAACCACGCAGGATGTCTTCCACAGCTGTGGCACCCTCCCCAGCTTCAGGCTCAGGTTGAAGATGTGCTCAACAATCCCGCACAGCTCGTCCGCGCAGGACTTCAGGAGCCTGGAACTGATGCCGTCTGGTCCCGCCGCCTTCCTCGCCTTGGTTTTCCGGAGCTGGTTTCTCACCTGGGATGTTGTGAGGGTCAGGTTGGAGCAGTGGGGCTGTGTGCGGGGGGAGGTTAGTGAGGAGGTTGAGCTGATTAGGTGAGAAGTGGTGGGAGATGGCTGTGTGCAGGAGGGGGAGGTGGGGGTAGGGCTGTCCACTCGAGGTGTCGATGGGGGGAGTTTCGGCAGAAGTTTCGGCAGGAGGTGCTGGGCCGGGGGATGGGCAGATGGTTGATCAAACCTGTTGAAAAATAGATTCAGATCGTTAGCCTTTACCTGGTCCCCAGCAGCCTGGGAGTCGGGCCCCTTGTGGCCAGAGATGGTTTTCAGGCCTCTCCAGACTCCTCTGACGTTGTTCTGCTGCAGCTGTTCCTCCATCTTTTTCCTGTAGCAGTCCTTCCCCTCCCTGATTTTCCTCCTCAGCTCCTTCTGCACAGCCTTCAGCTCTTCCCTATTTCCTGACTTAAAGACCCTCTTCTTCTCCTTTAGGAGAGCCTTTATGTCCGGATTAATCCACGGTTTGTTGTTGGAGAAACACCGTACAGTCCTGGTGGGTACAGTGTTTTCCACACAGAAGTTTATGTAGTCTGTGATGCAGTCAGTGAGACTGTCTATATCGTCCCCATGAGGATGGCAGAGTTCCTCCCACACTGTTGTGTTGAAACAGTCCTTCAGAGCCTCGTCGGCTTCATCAGACCATCTCTTCACTGTGCGGGACACAGCTGGCAGCCTGCGTACCAGAGGTTTGTACACAGGCTGGAGATGTACCAGGTTGTGGTCTGATCTTCCCAGGGGAGGAAGTGCTGTTGAATTGTATGCCTCCTTGGTGTTGGCATAACACAAGTCCAGTGTTTTATTGTCTCTAGTGCAGCAGGTGACATACTGGGTGAAGGTGGGCAGTGTGGAGGATGGAGAAGCGTGGTTGAAATCACCTGAGAGAAGAAGGAGAGCCTGCGGATGTTGTGTCTGTAGCCGGCCCACGGCAGAGTGGATGACGTCACAGGCCGCGTCGGCGTTAGCAGAGGGGGGAATGTACGCCGCTATCGCGATAACGTGCGAGAATTCCCGCGGCAGATAGTACGGTCTCATGCTAACGGCTAACAGTTCAATGTCTTTGCAGCAGAGTTGCTCTTTAATAGTGATGTGCCCAGAGTTACACCATCTATCATTCACAAACACTGCCAGCCCGCCTCCTTTCCTCTTACCGCTCTCCTTTGTCCTGTCCGCCCGCAGTAGTGTGAATCCGTGTAGTGTAGCGATCGTGTCTGGGGTCCGTGTATCCAGCCACGTTTCCGTAAACAACATGACGCTACACTCCCGGAACTGCCTCTGATGCCGGGTCAGCGCCGCTAGTTCGTCCATCTTATTGGGGAGAGATCTTACGTTCCCCATGATGATGGACGGGAGAACTGGTCTGTATCTCCTCCTCTTGTTGCGGCATTGGGCTCCGGCACGGCTTCCCCGTCTTCTCCTCTTTACCTCCCGGGGAACCTCGAGGGGTTCCCCGGGGGGCAGCGCCGCTGTGTTGCGGAGCGCCAACAGCTGGTCCCTACTGTAAACAATAGAGTTTCGGCGTGCGGTCGAAAACGAAAACATCGTCGAAAAATTATGAGAAATGCCAGCTCAACACTATCACTATGGTGGACAGTTGAACTGAGCATTTACGAAGCCGTTCCTTTAAGAATAACCTAGAAAAAGAATGAAAAAGACAGAATAAAGAAGAAAAGAACTCAACGAAGAGCGAGAGCTGCTGTAGCAGGCTGCCACCAGAGCTGCCATCTTTTCAGTTGACCTGGCAGCTTACGGCCATACTACCCTGAAAGCGCCCGATCTCGTCCGATCTCGGAAGCTAAGCAGGGGCGGGCCTGGTTAGTACTTGGATGGGAGACGGCCTGGGAATACCAGGTGCTGTAAGCTTT
>NC_080468.1:30516856-30521856 GCF_030265055.1 Doryrhamphus excisus | reverse complement strand
TTTTTATGGTTTCTGCTCTTGCCTGACAGCAGAGGGCGCTGTTTGACACTTTTTGCTGGAGTCTATTTTGGCCTGCGTCACCTTCAAATAGGATCTTTTCAGTTGCCCTGGCAGGTTCCGGCCATACTACCCTGAAAACGCCCGATCTTGTCCGATCTCAGAAGCTAAGCAGGGGCGGGCCTGGTTAGTACTTGGATGGGAGACCGCCTGGGAATACCAGGTGCTGTAAGCTTTTTATGGTTTCTGCTCTTGCCTGACAGCAGAGGGCGCTGTTTGACACTTTTTGCTGGAGTCTAGTTTGGCCTGCGTCACCTTCAAATAGGATCTTTTCAGTTGACCTGGCAGCTTACGGCCATACTACCCTGAAAACGCCCGATCTCGTCCGATCTCGGAAGCTAAGCAGGGGCGGGCCTGGTTAGTACTTGGATGGGGGACCGCCTGGGAATACCAGGTGCTGGAAGCTTTTTATGGTTTCTGCTCTTGTCTGACAGCAGAGGGCGCTGTTTGACACTTTTTGCTGGAGTCTATTTTGGCCTGCGTCGCCTTCAAATAAGATCTTTTCAGTATCCCTGGCAGCTTACGCCATACTACCCTGAAAACATCCGATCACTGATTGGTGATTGAGTGCAGGTGAGAGTGTGAGCAAACAAGAGGCAACCCTGAGTGTGTACTCCCTGTCTTCCGATTTCTTTTGAAGAATTTTTCCCAAATTTCCGCCTAAAACGTAATACTTGTACGAAGCAACCCCACGCCCCCACCACCACCAACCGCGGCTGGGGGGGGTGGGTGTCAAATGATGCCGGGGCCTATAAGAGGGAAAATGGAGCGAGCAGAGAAGAAAAGCGTGGACGAGACAACAAATGCAGACAACAAGTATGAAAGACAATTAACAGCGGCAGTGGAAGTAGTAGGACAGGAAAAAGTAACGATGATGGAGATATGTAAGAAAATTAGAGAAGAATGTGGACGAGTGGTGGGATGCCGCCAAAAATCCCTGACAAAATTCGAAGTTACTACAGAAGACAAAAAAGGAAAGGACCGTCTGCTGGACGGCATCACATTGAAGACCAATAAGATTATAGCGTCAGAAATTCGTAATGACGAGCTCGTCGTCTCGTTCCTTGGCCTTCCAGTGTACATTGAAGATGAGGTGATCCTGAAGAAGCTGGAGGAATGGGGAGTTCAGGCAGTGTCCACCATCAGAAGGCGCATGTGGCCAGGCACCGACATTGCAGACGGAACACGCTACCTAAAGGTGCGCTTCAACGAAAAAGTCCGCTCCCTACCATTTGCAACTAAGTTTGAGACCCTCGAGGGGGAAGAACACTTTCGGGTGCTACACGACCGCCAGAGGAAGGTATGCAGATTGTGCATCCAGCCCGGCCACATTATCCGAGATTGCCCGGAGTTTAAGTGCTTTAAATGTGGCGAGCAAGGCCACTACGCCAGAGAGTGTGAGGAGAATGAAAGGGGCGATCGCGGCCCATTGCCGATGCAGGCTGAGGCGGTGCTGGGGGGCGGCTTGACAGCAGAGGCGGAGATGCTGGTTGAGGGAGCGCTGGAGAGAGACATGGAAACGCCGGCAGCTACAGTGCTAAGTGAAGGAGAAGAAAAGAGAATGGAGAGGATGCCAACGCCAATGGAGGTGGCAGCGGCGGCGACGATGACAGCAGCAACGGCAGCTGCGGTGACAGCGACGGCGGCTGCGGTGACAGAGACGGTGGCGGAGGAGGCGGCTGAGGCTGAGGCGGCAGCGACAACGGCAGCGACAACGGCAGCGACAACGGCAGCGACAACGGCGGCGGCTGAGGCGGCTGAGGCGGCTGAGGCGGCTGAGGCGGCAGCGACGACGGCGGCGGCTGAGGCGGCGGCGGCTGAGGCGGCAGCGACGACGACGACTGAGGCAGCAGCGATGACGACGACGGCGGCCGAGGCGGCAGCGACGACGACGACAACACCAGCGACGAAGACGAGGAGAACGGCGGGAGCGGTGACAAAAGCGGAAACAGGGAACGACGGAGCAAAAGCAGGCCCCAGCACGGCGAGGGACGACGACGGGGGCGACGAAGCCACAGGCAGGTGGGAGGAAATGGGCGACCTTTCGAGCCCGGATGAAATGGAGATCCAACAGCTTAAAAGTTACAAGAGGAAAAAAGAGAGAAAACTGTATAGAATGTAAGGTAGATAATTCCCACCCACAAAAGATAATGAACGCCGTGACAATTTCAAATTTAAACATAAACGGCGTCAGAAATATGAACAAACTTGAAAGAGCACTACACAGACTAGACGCGGACATAGTATGCTTGCAAGAGACAAGATGGACAAACGAACTCCTCCCGGAAATACGAAAGAGATGGACAGGGCCGATATTCGTTAACAACAAGACACAAAAGTCATGCGGCGTAGCCATACTCCTAAAAGAGAACTGCGTTGAAAATGCGGTCCAAATACAAACAAACAGCGAAGGAAGAGCGCTAATTGTAGACTTCATGCGGGCCAAAATAAAATACAGGTTGATAAACATCTACGCATCGAATAATGAAATCGAAAGGAAGGCTTTCTTCGAATGGCTGGGCCCCTTATGCATACCAAACACGCTGCTGGTAGGGGACTTTAACGTACGCTGCACCAGGATGGACGCTTGCAGCGCCTCCACCTTCAAACCCGATGTCTCCCGAGCAGCCCTACTCAGCCTGCTAAAAGACAAAAACCTTGTTGACGTGTGGAGGAACGACAACCCCAACCAAAGAGGGTATACAAGAAAACAGGTGGTGCGGAAAAAACTGAAACAGAGTAGAATAGACCTGTGTATTGCAAAGGAAGAAATTATAGGACATGTACGCGAACTGAAGTGGGAGTTTACAGAATTAAGCGACCACGCTATCATGACATTAACCTTAGGGCCCAAAGGGGAGGGGAAGGGCGGGGGAACCTGGTGCCTCAACTCCTCGCTAGTACAAGACCCGGCATACAAAAATAAGATAACCACCCTGCTCCAAAGTGAACTTGTGCAGGAGTTGATGGAGGACGATGCCATCCAAGGATGGGAGACGATAAAGACTTTCATCAAAAAGCAGAGCATAAAATTTGCCAAACGGAAAAAGCAAATAGACAACGAAAACAGAGTAATGCTGGAAAGCAAAATAGCAATAGAGGAAAAAAAGATAGAAGAAATACCAAAATATAACATCGAAAAATACTTCCAATTAAAAAAGGAATTGGCCGTATACGAAAAAGAAAGGTGCGAAGGCGCAATCATCAGAAGTAAAGCGCTTTGGGCAGCAAAGGGCGAAAAGTACACCAGTTTCTTCTTAAACCTTGAGAAAGAAAAACAGAGGAAAATGTACATAAAACAACTAGAAGACAAAAAGGGCCAAACAACCTCAGATTTTGTTGAAATCCTCGAAATCACGAGAGACTACTATGCAGACCTCTTCACAGGAGGCCAAATCAACGAACAAAGCGCAGATGAGATCATAGAAAGAGTCACCGCAAAGGTGACCGAGGCCGGAAGACGCGCCTGTGAAAGAGACATACGCATAGCGGATATAGAAAAAGCAATTAAAGAACTGCAGCCCCGCAAAAGTCCCGGAAGCGACGGCCTTACGGCCGAATTGTACAAAGCATTCACCGTTACGCTGGCACCCATGCTGCACAAAGTATACCAACGCATGGAGGAGAGGGGAGAGATGCCGACCTCTATGGCCACGGGCATCATCACCCTCATCCACAAAAAAGGCGACAGGGAAAAACTAGAGAACTACAGGCCAATAAGCCTGCTAAATGTGGATTATAAAATACTCGCCAAAGTGTTAGCAAACAGGCTAAAAGGAGTCTTAAAAGAAATTATCTCACCCACCCAGGCGTACAGTGTGCCGGGAAGAGATATCACAGACACAGTGAGAACCGTGCAAAACGTGGTGGAACACATGAAGGAAGAAAGCGGGATAGTGATCAGCCTAGACTTGAATAAAGCCTTCGACAGGGTGGAGCACCCTTTCATATGGAAGACGATGCAAAAAGTAGGGGTGGGCAAAAGGATGCTACGATGGCTGCAGCTGCTGTACGGGCAGGCGAGAAGTTGCGTGAAAATAAATGGCACAATGACAGACACCTTCCCCCTGACGAGATCGGTGAGACAAGGCTGCCCGCTATCCGCCCCGCTATTCACCATTGCGGTAGAACCCCTCGCCGCTCTCATAAAAACCACCAGAGAAATAAAGGGAGTGGCGATACCGGGAGGAGGGCGGAGCGTCATCCACCAATACGCGGATGACACAACCCTGACTCTGAAAGACGCCGAGGATGTGCGCAATGCAATGGGATGCGTGGAAAAATACGGGAGGGCAGCGGGCGCAAAAATTAATATGGACAAGTCCGAGATTTTATACATCGGCAACTTTGAGGGACAGAAATGCGATCTGCCGTTTAAGGAGGCACAAGACTGCATAAAGATCATCGGCATATATATAGGCGCAAACGACAAACAAGTGACCAACTTGACATGGACGGGAACCTTAAACAAGATCAAACAGACCGTAAACAGATGGAGAGCACGAAAGCTGACCCTAAAAGGGAGGGTGGTCATCATAAACTCTCTGTTAATGTCCAAACTGGTATATGCCCTGGGAGTGGTGAGCCTGCCCCAGTGGGCAGCGGCCGAAGCAGAGAGAACCATATGCGACTTCCTGTGGGAGGGGAAAGGCGTGCGCATTGCACAAAAAACCCTGATAGGACAGTATAAAGAGGGCGGGCTAAAACTGGTGGACTTACAGACCAAAAAAGCGGCAATCAGAACCAGGATGGTGATAAAATATTTGCAGGGAGAAACAGACTGTGGGTGGAAGCCCTTCTTCCGAGAGACCCTCTTCAAATATGGACGGTGTGGGCAATACAGCCTACTGATGGACCTGAGAGGGAGGCTGCACGAGGGCACCCCCACCTTCTTTAAAGAAGTCATGGAGGCCTGGGGTAGGCTTGTGCATGACTTTGTGTAC
>NC_080468.1:30501856-30504356 GCF_030265055.1 Doryrhamphus excisus | reverse complement strand
AATACCAGGTGCTGTAAGCTTTTTATAGTTTCTGCTCTTGCCTGACAGCAGAGGGCGCTGTTTGACACTTTTTGCTGGAGTCTAGTTTGGCCTGCGTCGCCTTCAAATAAGATCTTTTCAGTTGTTCTGGCAGCTTACGGCCATACTACCCTGAAAACGCCCGATCTCGTCAGATCTCGGAAGCTAAGCAGGGGCGGGCCTGGTTAGTACTTGTATGGGAGACCGCCTGGTAATATCAGGTGCTGTAAGCTTTTTATGGTTTCTGCTCTTGCCAGACAGCAGAGGGCGCTGTTTGACACTTTTTGCTGGAGTTTAGTCTGGCCTGCGTCGCCTTCAAATAGGATCTTTTCAGTTGACCGGGCAGCTTACGGCCATACTACCCGGAAAACGCCCGATCTCGTCCGATCTCGGAAGCTAAGCAGGGGCGGGCCTGGTTAGTACTTGGATGGGAGACCGCCTGGGAATACCAGGTGCTGTAAGCTTTTTATGGTTTCTGATCTTGCCTGACAGCAGAGGGCGCTGTTTGACACTTTTTGCTGGAGTCTAGTTTGGCCTGCGTCGCCTTCAAATAGGATCTTTTCAGTTGACCTGGCAGCTTACGGCCATACTACCCTGAAAACGCCCGATCTCGTCCGATCTCGGAAGCTAAGCAGGGGCGGGCCTGGTTAGTACTTGGATGGGAGACCGCCTGGGAATACCAGGTGCTGTAAGCATTTTATGGTTTCTGCTCTTGCCTGACAGCAGAGGGCGCTGTTTGACACTTTTTGCTGGAGTCCAGTTTGGCCTGCGTCGCCTTCAAATAAGATCTTTTCAGTTGTCCTGGCAGCTTACGGCCATACTACCCTGAAAACGGCCGATCTCGGAAGCTAAGCAGGGGCGGTCCTGGTTAGTACTTGGATGGGAGACCGCCTGGGAATACCAGGTGCTGTAAGCTTTTTATAGTTTCTGCTCTAGCCTGACAGCAGAGGGCGCTGTTTGACACTTTTTGCTGGAGTCTAGTTTGGCCTGCGTCGCCTTCAAATAAGATCTTTTCAGTTGTCCTGGCAGCTTACGGCCATACTACCCTGAAAACGCCCGATCTCGTCAGATCTCGGAAGCTAAGCAGGGGCGGGCCTGGTTAGTACTTGGATGGGAGACCGCCTGGGAATACCAGGTGCTGTAAGCTTTTTATGGTTTCTGCTCTTGCCTGACAGCAGAGGGCGCTGTTTGACACTTTTTGCTGGAGTCTAGTTTGGCCTGCGTCGCCTTCAAATAGGATCTTTTCAGTTGACCTGGCAGCTTACAGCCATACTACCCTGAAAACGCCCGATCTCGTCCGATCTCGGAAGCTAAGCAGGGGCGGGCCTGGTTAGTACTTGGATGGGAGACCGCCTGGGAATACCAGGTGCTGTAAGCATTTTATGGTTTCTGCTCTTGCCTGACAGCAGAGGGCGCTGTTTGACACTTTTTGCTGGAGTCTAGTTTGGCCTGCGTCGCCTTCAAATAGGATCTTTTCAGTTGCCCTGGCAGCTTACGGCCATACTACCCTGAAAACGCCCGATCTCGGAAGCTAAGTAGGGGAGGGCCTGGTTAGTACTTGGATGGGAGACCGCCTGGTAATACCAGGTGCTGTAAGCTTTTTATGGTTTCTGCTCTTGCCAGACAGCAGAGGGCGCTGTTTGACACTTTTTGCTGGAGTTTAGTCTGGCCTGCGTCGCCTTCAAATAGGATCTTTTCAGTTTACCGGGCAGCTTACGGCCATACTACCCTGAAAAAGCCCGATCTCGTCCGATCTCGGAAGCTAAGCAGGGGCGGGCCTGGTTAGTACTTGGATGGGAGACCGCCGGGGAATACCATGTGGTGTAAGCTTTTTATGGTTTCTGCTCTAGCCTGACAGCAGAGGGCCCTGTTTGACACTTTCTGCTGGATCTAGTTTGGCCTGCGTCGCCTTCAAATAGGATCTTTTCAGTTGACCTGGCAGCTTACGGCCATACTACCCTGAAAACGCCCGATCTCGTCCGATCTAGGAAGCTAAGCAGGGGCGGGCCTGCTTAGTACTTGGATGGGAGACCGCCTGGGAATGCCAGGTGCTGTAAGCTTTTTATGGTTTCTGCTCTTGCCTGACAGCAGAGGGCGCTGTTTGACACTTTTTGCTGGAGTCTAGTTTGGCCTGCATCGCCTTCAAATAGGATCTTTTCAGTTGCCCTGGCAGCTTACGGCCATACTACCCTGAAAACGCCCGATCTCGTCCGATCTCGGAAGCTAAGCAGGGGCGGGCCTGGTTAGTACTTGGATGGGAGACCGCCTGGGAATACCATGTGCTTTAAGCTTTTTATGGTTTCTGCTCTTGCCTGACAGCAGAGGGCGCTGTTTGACACTTTTTGCTGGAGTCTAGTTTGGCCTGCGTCGCCTTCAAATAAGATCTTTTCAGTTGTCTTGGCAGCTTACGCCCATACTACCCTGAAAACGCCCGATCTCGTCCGATCTCGGAAGCTAAGCACGGGCGGGCCTGGTTAGTACT